>NC_091950.1:15645288-15662788 GCF_031021105.1 Erythrolamprus reginae
TCATACACTCTCTCATTTTTGCCAAATTTGGCTATCTTTCCTGCTTGGACCTGATTCACCCCTGGGTGAGTGATGAAGCCAGAAGTGCATCATATCTGGGACAAACTGGAAACTGCAGTTTAATGTTTCCAAATGTAAAATAATTCACTTGGGCAAAAGGAATCCTCAATCTGACTCTTGTATTGGCAGCTCTGGATTAAATAAGGTTCAGTGTTGGCGGGACCCAGGGGAAGAGCCTTCTCTGTGGCGGCCCCGTCCTCTGGAACCAACTCCCCCCAGATATCAGAGTTGCCCCCACCCTCCTTGCCTTTTGTAAGCTCCTAAAAACCCACCTCTGTCGTCAGGCATGGGGGAATTGAGATATTCCCTTCCCCCTAGGCTTATAAAAAAATTATCCATGGTATGTCTGTATGTATGATTGGTTTCTTAAATTGGGGTTTCTTTTTAAATTAACTTAAATATTAGATTTGTTTATATTGTTTTATTACTGTTGTTAGCCGCCCCAAGTCTATGGAGAGGGGCGGCATACAAATTTGATTAATAAATAAATAAATAAATAAATAAGTTCTGTGTTAGCAAAAACTTCGGGAGAGAAGGATTTAGGGGTAGTGATTTCTGACAGCATCAAAATGGGTGAACAGTGCGGTCAGGCAGTAGGAAAAGCGAGTAGAATGCTTGGCTGCATAGCTAGAGGTATAACAAGCAGGAAGATGGAGGTTGTAATCCCGCTGCATAGAGTGCTGGTGAGACCACATTTGGAATACTGTGTTGAGTTCTGGAGACCTCACCTACAAAAAGATATTGATCAAATTGAACGGGTCCAAAGAGGGGCTACAAAAATGGTGGAAGGTCTTAAGCATAAAACGTATCAGGAAAGACTTCATGAACTCAACCTGCATTGTCTGGAGGACAGAAGGGAAAGTGGGGACATGATCGAAACATTTAAATATGTTAAAGGGTTAAATAAGGTTCAGGAGGGAAGTGTTTTTAATAGGAAAGTGAACACAAGAACAAGGGAACACAAACTGAGGTTAGTTGGGGGAAAGATTAGAAGTAATGTGAGAAAATATTATTTGACTGAAAGAGTAGTAGATGCTTGGAACAAACTTCCAGCAGACGTGGTCGGTAAATCCACAGTAACTGAATTTAAACATGCCTGGGATAAACATAGACCCATCCTAAGATAAAATACAAGAAATAGTATAAGAGCAGACTAGATGGACCGTGAGGTCTTTTTTCTGCCGTCAATCTTCTATGTTTCTATGTTTCTTATCCGACATCTTGGTCTTCCTTTGTTTTTAAACACCCTTAGTTCTGGTTTCAAGAAAAGCTCTACTTTCTCAAATAGGAGAACTTTAAGATGTAGTGGACTTCAACGCCTAGAATTCCTGGCTGGAGAATTCAGTCCACAAATCTTAAAACTACCATGAAAGTTGGTCGGGTTATCAAAACCTTGGTTGCCTCTGCGCAACCTCCCAAACTTGGTTATTCTTGAGCATGTTTTTTGGGAGTATTTTTTACCAAGCTCTTTGTAATCACTGGCCAAAAAAACATTGCAAAACAGTGGCTGTTGGTCTCACGTCTAAATTATTTTGTTTGCAAAACATCAGCTGTTAACACCCAGTGAGCAGTAGCGGTTGTAAATCCTGTCACTACCAGTTCGCTTATGCGTGCGTGACAATTTTGTGCATGTACAGAAGCATCTCGGGTGAGTGGGCGGAGCCCCTTATTTATTTATTTATTTATTTATTATTTATTATTATTTTTTGATTTTTTGATTTTTTGATTTTTTGATTGGATTCACCCCTGGGTGAGTGATGAAGCCAGAAGTGCATCATATCTGGGACAAACTGGAAACTGCAGTTTAATGTTTCCAAATGTAAAATAATGCACTTGGGGAAAAGGAATCCTCAATCTGACTCTTGTATTGGCAGTTCTGGGTTAAATATTGATGGGACCCAGGGGAAGAGTCTTCTCTGTGGCGGCCCCGGCCCTCTGGAACCAACTCCCCCCAGATATCAGAGTTGCCCCCACCCTCTTTACCTTTCGTATTATTTATTGATTGGATTTGTACACCGCCCCTCTCCGGAGACTCGGGGCGGCTAACAGCAATAATAAAACAGCATATAATAATAATCCAATACTAAAAACAGTTAAAAACCCATTATTATAAAAACCAAACATACAGACTCTTGCCTCGGCCACTACCAGTTAGCTGAACTGGGCCAAACTGGGAGCAACCCACTGCTACCGATAAGGCATAACCAGCGTAAAAATTTCCTAGTTCAGAAAACTGACTTTTTTTGTGTGGTGATTTGACTTTGCAGAATTCTTTTAGCACAGTGTTAGATTCCTGTTGTGGTTAGCTCTGGCCCAACTCCTGTCCCAAGGACTGTGGATGTGGGGGAGACATCCACATGCTGCAGGTCTGTTTTGCTCCCGTGGAATCTGCTGATGAAGGCTCCTCTGACCAAGAAGACAGGAGTGACAGGGAGAAGGAGAGTGGGACAGACAGCTCAGAAGGAGATCAATTATCTAGCTCCTCCTTGGATTCAGAACAAGAGTTAATGATACAGCCACGCATGCGGAGAGCGATGCATAGGCAGCAACAACTGAGAGATTATTATCAAAGAAAATGAGGCCACCTGTGGTTGGGTGGGGCTGTGGTCATTAGTGAGGCTGCTATAAATAGCAGCCTGTGGGTTGGCCATTGTGGAGGATTATCTGATTGTTGTGTTTCCTGCCTGCTTTGCTGACTTTGACCTTTTGTGTGCTGATTTTCCCCCCGCTTTGAAACTAAACCAGAGCAAAGTGTGTTTCACTTTGTGAAAGAAGAAGGACTGTGAATTGCCTCACAGCTGCAAGCTAAGTATCACAGAACTGATAAGGGACTTGTACAAATTACCAGTTTGGTTGGAGACCAGTGCTCTTTGCTATACCAAAAGAGTGCTCCGTTTATTTGCATTTTCAGTATAAAGAACATTGTTTTGGATTTTCAAACGTGTGTGTGTGTCTGAAATTGTATCTGTGCATTTTCGGGAGGATTCTACCAGAGAGCTCGACAGAACAGTTTCCCGAGTTACATTTTTGTCTCGTCCTACTTTTTGACAACAAGTCTTTCTTATTTTTTTTTAAAAAGCTATTAATCAATACAGATTGTCCTTGCTTAGAGATTGTCTCAGATAGTGACGAATCATAGTTATGATGATTTATTGGGGGGGGGGGGAAGCTGGCCACTGGAACTTCAAATCTGTGTCCTAAATATTTTTTGGGGAAGAGACAGTGATGGGCTCCTACAGGTACAGTCAGGTACGTAGAACCGGTAGAAAAAAATGTGATTTTTTTTTTCTTTCCCCCCCTTCTGGGCTCTGGGTATGTTTTTCCTATTGCAGTAAATGAGATTGAATGCGTATAAATTTAGAACAGCTGTGCGTGTGTGTGTGTACATACACATACAGTTTATATCAGTGTTTCCCAACCTTGGCAACTTGGAGATATCTGGACTTCAACTCCCAGAATTCCTTAGAACAGTGTTTCCCAACCTTGGCAACCTGAAGATATCTGGACTTCAATTCCCAGAATTCCCCAGCCAGCATTCTCTGGCTGGGGAATTCTGGGAGTTGAAGTCCAAATATCTTCAAGTTGCCAAGGTTGGGAAACGCTGGCTTATATAGTTTAGGACTTTTTGCCTCCGCCATTTGGATGAAGCTCTTTCTTCCACAGCAGCTGATAGGTTGCTGCGTTATCTCCCTGGCCAAAAGGCCCCTAGCTACTGGCCCCAGCCCTTTCGTCACAAAAATCCACATTCAGCCACAGCCTTTTGGCCACATGGGACCCTTCGCCACCATCCAATCAGAACGGTCCTAACAAAATGCTACTTTGGGAAGGAAAGAATGGGACAGTTTGCTCTTTCATACACACACACAGATACCAATTCATCCTGAGGGTCCCCAAAAATGGGGGGAGAGGGCTTTGGGAGCTCTTTCATATATATACATGCAGCTGTGAGAGCAATCATGGGCTTCCCCAGATATGCCCATGTCACACCAACACTCCGCAGTCTGCATTGGTTGCCGATCAGTTTCCAGTCACAATTCAAAGTGTTGGTTATGACCTATAAAGCCCTTCATGGCACCGGACCAGAATATCTGCGAGACCGCCTTCTGCTACACGAATCCCAGCGGTCGGTTAGGTCCCACAGATTTGGCCTTCTCCGGGTCCCGTCGACTAAACAATGT
Organism: Erythrolamprus reginae; assembly: GCF_031021105.1. Classification (NCBI taxonomy): domain Eukaryota; kingdom Metazoa; phylum Chordata; class Lepidosauria; order Squamata; family Dipsadidae; genus Erythrolamprus; species Erythrolamprus reginae. The sequence goes on from NC_091950.1 coordinate 15,649,527, forward strand.
CGGCTGGCGGGATCCAAGGAAGAGCCTTCTCTGTGGCGGCCCCAACCCTCTGGAATCAACTCCCCACCCCCAAAGATTAGGACTGCCCCCACCCTCCTTGCCTTTCGTAAACTCCTTAAAACCTACTCTGCCATCAGGCATGGGGGAATTGAGCCATCTCCCCCAGGCCTTTATAGTTTATGCATGGTATGCTTGTGTGTATGCTTTTTAAATAATGGGGTTTTTAGGCTTTTAATGTTAAACTGTTATTTTAGACTCTTAATATTAGATTTGTTATTGTATATTGTTTTATCACTGCTGTGAGCTGCCCCAAGTCTGCGGAGAGCGGCGGCATACAAATCTAATAAATAATAATAATAATAATAATAATAATAATAATAATAATAATATACACACACACCAGTTCTAGTCTGACCCCTTTCACATTCAGGAGACTGTTAATCATAGAGATGGAAGGGACCTCAGAGGCCATCTAGTCTGACCCCCAGCTCAAGCAGGAAAGTGATACAGAATGATAGAGATGGGGGTGGATCTCAGAGGCCATCTAGTCTGACCCCCAGCTCAAGCAGGAAACTGATACAGAATGATAGAGATGGACGGGATCTCTTAAAAACTCATCTTTGCCACCAGGCATGGGGATATTAACACCCCCCCCCCCCAATTGTCAAGGTTGGTGTATGGTTTGATTGGATTGTGTGATTATTTTATTATAAGGGTTTTAAATTGTATTTTTTACAATTGGATTTGTACACTTTTTATGTTGTTGAGAACCACCCCAAGTCTTCTGAGAGGGGCGGCATACAAATCTAAATTATTATCATTATCATTATCATTATCATTATCATTATCATTATCATTATCATTATCATTATCATTATCATTATCATTATCATTATCATTATATACAGTTCTACAGAGGAATCATTGAGTCTGTCATCTGCACCTCTATAACTGTCTGGTTTGGTGCTGCAACCCAACAGGACCGACACAGACTTCAGAGGAGAATCAGAACTGCAGAAAAAGCAATTGCTGCCAACCTGCCTTCCATTGAGGACCTGTATACTGCAGAGTCAAAAAGAGGGCGGGGAAAATATTTACTGACCCCTCACATCCTGGACACAAACTGTTTCAACTCCTACCCTCAAAACGTCGCTACAGAGCACTGCACACCAAGACAACTAGACACAAGAACAGTTTTTTTCCGAACGCCATCACTCTACTAAACAAATAATTCCCTCAACACTGTCAGACTTTCTACTAAATCTGCACTTCTATTCTACGAGTTTTTCTCATCATTCCTATCACCCATTTCCTCCCACGTTGACTGTATGACTGTAACTTGTTGCGTATATCCTAAGATTTTTATTAATATTGCTTCTTCATTGCTTATTTGACCCCTATGACAAACATTAAGTGTCGGACCACATGATTCTTGACAAATGTATATTTTATTTTATGTACGGTGAGAGCATATACTGTACACCAAGATAAATTCCTTGTGTGTCCAATCACACTTGGCCAATAAAAATTCTATTCTATTCTATTCTATTCTATCATTTTTATTATTATTATTATTATTATTATTATTATTATTATTATTATTATCATCATCATCATCATTATTATTATCATCATTATTATTATCATCATTATTATTATCATCATTATTATTATCATCATTATTATCATCCTTGCGGGGGGTTGCAAACCAGCAGTGAATTAAATTAGAACCCACCACTGCCAAGGTTGGAGACCCCTGCCCTAAAAAATCAGGGTGAAACCAGGGTTCACCCCAAATTTGGGGCCTGGTTGTGTCACCACCTCAAGAGTCAACAACATTGTTTTGCCATTCCTTGTTGCTGCAATTGCTGGCGATGGGAGCGGGCAGAGTTGTGAGGCACCAGGAAACCATCTCTATTTCTATCATTACCCACGGTTAGCTAAATGGGCGACACGTGTAGGCAGTGAGTCACGAGGCGGTTACTGCCAGTGACCGAGGAAGGAAAAAACAAGCCAACTGCTTCCTTCTTTAAAAAAATAAAATAAAATAAAATGCTCTGAGCAATTAATCTCCGGAACTCGCTTCCTCAGGGTATTTGCCGAATGCGAGATTCCAACACCCGCCCCCTCCTAGAGGATGGGAGGATTGGACGCGGAAGGCGTCTTCGGGCCTGCTGAGGCCTATCAGCCTCGGTTGAGCCAGGCTCAGGCGCGCTGACAAAGGAGAGGCAGTTGTTAGGGAGTTGGGAGGGAAATTATTTGGTACCTTAGAGCAGTGTTTCCCAACCTTGGCAACCTGAAGATATCTGGACTTCAACTCCCAGAATTCCCCAGCCAGCATTCGCTGGCTGGGGAATTCTGGGAGTTGAAGTCCAGATATCTTCAAGTGGCCAAGGTTGGGAAACACTGGACGAGCGGACCTCCAAGGACCCTTCCAACTCTGTTATTCTGAGAGAAGCACATTCTCTTTGTAGAGCCCTTCCAAGTAAGTAGAAAAATCATTCCAAGCCTCCTCTCCCAAATCTCATAGAAACATAGAAGACTGATGGCAGAAAAATACCTCATGGTCCATCTAGTCTGCCCTTATACTATTTCCTGTATTTTATCTTAGGATGGATATACAGTGATCCCCCGTTTATTGCGTCCCCAACCATTGCGAACAGGGTACTTCGCTATTTTTCAACCCGGAAGTCAAAAATACCATCTACGCATGCGTGCCGGGCACGCATGCGTAGATGGCAGCGGCTTCCCTGGGTCTTCCCCCTCTTGCTGGCGTCAGCGAGGAGTTTCCCCACCGCCCACGCAAACTCCTCGCTGCCGCCCGCCCTTCGCCCGCCCACGCCGTTCATTCTCGCCGCTTTTGAGCTGAGTCCGGGAGCGAATTCGCTCCCGGACTCAGCTCAAAAGCGCCGATAGCAAGCGGCAAGGAACGGCTTGTCTCGGCGCTTTCGAGCTGAGTCCGGTCAGCTCGAAAGCGCCGAGACAAGCCGTTCCTTGCCGCTTGCTATCGGCGCTTTTGAGCTGAGTCCGGAAGCGAATTCGCTTCCGGACTCAGCTCAAAAGCGCCGATAGCAAGCGGCAAGGAACGGCTTGTCTCGGCGCTTTCGAGCTGAGTCCGGGAGCGAATTCGCTCCCGGACTCAGCTCGAAAGCGCCGAGAGCCAGCGCCCCCCGGACCCCCAACCCGGGTTTGGGGGGCTGCTAGGAAGCCCTCCATGCCGGCGGCAAACAGCCGCCCCGCCCCCAATCTTCGGCTCCTCGCTAGCGCTGTGGGAGTAAAAACGCCATCTGCATATGCGCAGATGGTGTTTTTACTTCCGCAGCGCTACTTCGTGAAAACCCGCTCGTTGCGGGGGGTCCTGGAACGGAACCCTCGCAACAAGCGGGGGTCTACTGTATGTTTATCCCAGGCATGTTTCAATTCAGTGACTATGGATTTACCAACCACGTCTGCTGGAAGTTTGTTCCAAGCATCTACTACTCTTTCAGTCAAATAATATTTTCTCACGTTGCTTCTGATCTTTCCCCCAACTAACCTCGGATTGTGCCCCCTTGTTCTTGTGTTCACTTTCCTATTAAAAACACTTCCCTCCTGAACCTTATTTAACCCTTGAATATATTTAAATGTTTCGATCATGTCCCCCCTTTTCCTTCTGTCCTCCAGACTATACAGATTGAGTTCATGAAGTTTTTCCTGATAAGTTTTATGCTTAAGACCTTCCACCATTCTTGTAGCCCGTCTTTGGACCCCTTCAATTTTGTCAATATCTTTTTGTAGGTGAGGTCTCCAGAACTGGACACAGTCTTCCAAATGGGGTCTCACCAGCGCTCTATACAGCGGGATCACAATCTCCCTCTTCCTGCTTGTTATACCTCTAGCTATGCAGCCAAGCATTCTACTTGCTTTTTAAACTGATTTAACTGATTCGCTGGCTGGGGAATACTGGGAGTTGAAGTCCAAATATCTTCAAGTTGCCAAGGTTGGAAAACACTGCCTTAGAGAACCAGGCTTGAAGAATTTAATTTAATTTAATTTAATTTATCAAATTTATAGGCTGCCCAACTCCTGACGGACTTTGGGGTGGGGTTACACTGGTCTTGTCTTGGGGAGGGACAAAGAGATCCAAAGGAAACCGAACCGATAGAAGAGAATATTTATTACTCAGGGTTGACAATCAGGCGGTAGGGAACGCAGGTAGAATGCTTGGCTGCATAGCTGGAGGTATAACAAGCAGGAAGAGAGAGAAAGTGATCCCGCTACATAGAGTGCTGGTGAGACCCCATTTGGAAGACTGTGTCCAGTTCTGGAGACCTCACCTACAAAAAGATATGGATAAAATTGAACCGGTCCAAAGACAGGCTGCAAGAATGGTGGAAGGTCTTAAGCATAAAACGTATCAGGAAAGACTTCATGGACTCCATCTGTAGAGTCTGGAGGACAGAAGGGAAAGGGGGAACGTGATCGAAATATTTAAATACGTTAAAGGGTTAAATGAGGTTCAGGAGGGAAGTGTTTTTAATAGGAAAGTGAACACAAGAACAAGGGGACACAATCTGAGGTTAGTTGGGGGAAAGATCAGAAGCAACCTGAGAAAACACAGCCAGCATATTGCCCTGCACTGTCCAAGTCCTCATTTGACCCACCTCTGGGTGGCGAGATTTGAACCGCTGACCTGCAGATCTAGCAGTCAGATTTAGTTTGCCTGCAGTACTGCACTCTACCCACTGTGCCACTTTGGCTCAATTAAATTGTTGTTGTTGTTGTTATCATTATTAACATTATTATCATTATTATTATTTAGACTTGTATGCTGCCCCTCTCCGGAGACCCGGGGCGGCTCACAACATACAGTACAAAACAATATGTATACAAATCTAATATTAAAACTGTAAGCTAAAATTCCATAATCTGAAAAAAGCAGTCGATTTACTCAATCACATCCACACATAACATTTAATGGTCAGAGAAGGAGGGGGCATGATCTAGCTTCCCCAGGCCTGCGACATAGATGGGTCTTAAGACTCTTGCGAAAGGCAAGGAGAGTGGGGGCAGTACGAATCTCCAGAGTGAGCTGATTCCAGAGGGAATGCTGGCTGGGGAATTCTGGGAGTTGAAGTCCAAATATCTTCAAGTTGCCAAGGTTGGGAAACATTGACTTAAGTAATCTGGTCCGATGCCACGTAGGGCATAATTGGGTCATGAAAACAACCAACCTCAAAGAGTATCAAGGACCCTGCAGTCTTCTTCCTCCTCCTCTCCGCAAATCCCACTCCCTTCTAACACTGATGGTACTACCTAGCTGGGTCATGAAACGTTTGTGAGATATTGATTATTAGGCTCAGAGAACACCAAACACCTCAAACAGAACTGTCTTCAGATGCCTTCAAAAAAGCCCTGGGGAATGAATCCACCCCACCCCCCAGGCTTAAAATTGACCTTTAGGGCAAGTTGAAAGCAAGCTGACCACAGTCTTTGACTCAGAGATGGCGTGTCGAGACCTCTGGAAGAAACTACATCCTCCCCTAGAGAGACAGAGAGCTTATCTTGTTTGGGTGACTCCTAAGAATGACAAACTTATCCAGAGGGGGTGGTGGAAACAGGCCACATCAAGGTGGCAACCTGGAACCTTCGCCGTGGAGGTGACCTTTCCCTCGCTGAATCACAGGGGCTTTGGAACGACCGGGCGGCCCAACATCAAAGCAGGTGACTCATGGCTCCTGCTGTCTTCTTCTGCACCAAGACTTCTCTCATCTGCCTTCAGATCCTTCTAAATTTTGGTGCCAAGGATGAAACACTGGCACCTCCTGCTCCCGAGGCAAGGACCAACGCCACTAAGCTATCTTACCTCTGGTCCAAAAGTGTCTCATAGCCAGAGAGCCACAGCGCCATTTATTATTATTATTATTATGTCAGTACAACACAGCAAACGAGATCACTATGCTGGATTTTGTATTTCATCACCAGTCGGGCGCTTCCCAAGCACCTAGGACTGCGTGATGTAGTGGCGAATTATGTTTGCCGATCCCAGTAAAGCGGCCTTTTGCAATTGACAGATGGAGATTTTGTCAATTCCGATGGTTTTCAAATGTCCGCCGAGATCCTTTGGCACTGTGCCCAGCGTGCCAAGTACCACTGGGACCACTTTCACTGGCTTATGCCAGAGTCATTGCAGCTCGATTTTTAGATCTTCGTATTTCGCAAATTTCTGGTGAGACCACATTTGGAATACTGTGTTCAGTTCTGGAGACCTCACCTACAAAAAGATATTGACAAAATTGAACGGGTCCAAAGACGGGCTACAAGAATGGTGGAAGGTCTTAAGCATAAAACGTATCAGGAAAGACTTAATGAACTCAATCTGTATAGTCTGGAGGACAGAAGGAAAAGGGGGGACATGATCGAAACATTTAAATATATTAAAGGGTTAAATAAGGTCCAGGAGGGAAGTGTTTTTAATAGGAAAGTGAACACAAGAACAAGGGGACACAATCTGAAGTTAGTTGGGGGAAAGATCAAAAGCAACATGAGAAAATATTATTTTACTGAAAGAGTAGTAGATCCTTGGAACAAACTTCCAGCAGATGTGGTAGATAAATCCACAGTAACTGAATTTAAACATGCCTGGGATAAACATATATCCATCCTAAGATAAAATACAGAAAATAGTATAAGGGCAGACTAGATGGACCATGAGGTCTTTTTCTGCCGTCAGACTTCTATGTTTCTATGTTTCTCTAGCCGCTTCTCCTCAATTCTGCTGTCTCCTGGGATTGCAATGTCGATGATCCATACTTTCTTTTTCTCCACAATCAGGATGTCTGGTGTGTTATGCTTCAGAATTTGGTCAGTCTGAAGTCGGAAGTCCCACAGTAGTTTTGGTTGCTCATTTTCGACCACTTTTTCGGGCTTATGATCCCACCTGTTCTTTGCCACTGGTAAATGGTAGTTCCGGCACAAGTTCCAGTGGATCATTTTATTATTATTATTATTATTATTATTATTATTATTATTATTATTATTGTTGTTGTTGTTGTTGTTGTTGTTGCTGCTGTTTTGTTGTTGTTGTTTGTTATTATTGTTATTGTTGTTGTTTTTATTATTTTTATTATTATTATTATTTATTAGATTTGTAAGCCGCCCATCTCCGAAGACTCGGGGCAGCTCACAGAATAGATACAAAACAAGCATATAGCACAAATCTAATATATTAAAAAGTACGACTAAAAGCCCTATGTAATACACAATCATACAGTCCAATCACACCATGCATCACATTTATTGGTCAGAGGGGGAAGATTTAATTGCCCCAAGCATGGCGACATAGGTGAGTCTTGAGGCTCTTGCGGAAGGCGAGGAGGGTGGGGGCAGTACGCATCTCTGGGGGGAGCTGATTCTGGGGCCCCCCCAGAGAAGACTCTTCCTCTAGAAACCGCCAAATGACATTGTCTGGTTGACGGGATCTGGAGAAGGCCGACTCTGTGGGACCTTACCATCCGCAGGGATTTATGTGGCAGAAGGCGGTCCCATAAGTAATCTAGTCCTGTGCTGTTTTTATAAGCTGCTCAGGTTGGTACCTATTCATTCCCAGGTTGGCATCCCTGGGGGAGGAGGCTGGATGCCTAAGCATGGCCCTGCCCATTTTCCATCAAACTCCACCCATCACCTTTGCTCTCTTTCCAAACCTTGCCTGGCCTTTGAAGCCCTACAGAGTCTTGGATTACCAAGAAACCAAGGATAACTGAGTTAAAAGGGACATAGAAACATAGAAGACTGACGGCAGAAAAAGACCTCATGGTCCATCTAGTCTGCCCTTATACTATTGTCTGTATTTTATCTTAGGATGGATATATGTTTATCTCAGGCATGTTTCAATTAAGTTACTGTGGATTTATCTACCACGTCTGCTGGAAGTTTGTTCCAAGGATCTACTACTCTTTCAGTAAAATAATATTTTCTCATGTTGCTTTTGATCTTTCCCCCAACTAACTTCAGATTGTGTCCCCTTGTTCTTGTGTTCACTTTTCTATTAAAAACACTTCCCTCCTGGACCTTATTTAACCCTTTAACATATTTAAATGTTTCGATCATGTCCCCCACCTTTTCCTTCTGTCCTCCAGACTATACAGATTGAGTTCATTAAGTCTTTCCTGATATGTTTTATGCTTAAGACCTTCCACCATTCTTGTAGCCCGTCTTTGGACCCGTTCAATTTTGTCAATATCTTTTTGTAGGTGAGGTCTCCAGAACTGAACACAGTATTCCAAATGGGGTCTCACCAGCGCTCTATATAAGGGGATCACAATCTCCTTCTTCCTGCTTGTTATACCTCTAGCTATGCAGCCAAGCATCCTACTTGCTTTTCCTACTGCCCCAAACATAGATCCATCCTAAGATAAAACCCAGGAAATGATATAAGGGCAGACTAGATGGACCAGGAGGTCTTTTTCTGCTGTCAATCTTCTATGTTTCTATGGGATTTGATCTGCCAAACTGCTGGCAGCTGGTGATCAGCAGAAGTAGCTTGCAGTACTGCACTCTAACCACTGCACCACCGAGGCTCTTAAAAGTTGACCTCTGGCTCAGTTAGTGGAACTTTGTGGGCTTCCCGTTCCACCCACTTCTGGTTGGGTTTGGTGGCTGACCGGGTTAAGTACATAGCGCACAACCCTGGCCCCTGTGTGTTGAAACCCACTTTGGATTGGTCATCTCATTGCGGGTGTGCAGGTGTGTAAAGTTGGGTGGGAGCACTTAAAAACACACATACCTGCCCAGCAGGCTTCTCGGGTCTGGGAGCTTCTATCCCAGCAGTGGGCAGCGATGGCAACTTTATGACCCGTGGACGTCAACTCCCAGAATTCCTGAGCCACAGGTCATGAAGGTGTCCTGGCTGGGCACCTTTGTTTGATCTGATAGCAAATAGCTCTTAGGGTTATGTACCACGTCATAGTTTTTTCCAGCCCTCTCTAAGCTGTTTACAGAGTCAGCTTATGGTCCCCAACTATCTGGGTCCTCATTTTACCGACCTTGGAAGGATAGAAGAATGAGTCAATCTTATGAGAGTTGGGATCGAACTCCTGGTAGTCGGCAGTTTATTTATTTACTTACTTACTTACGTACTTACTTACTTACTTGCTTGCTTATTGGATTTATATGCTGCCCCTCTCGGAGGACTTTGGGCGGCTGACAACATGTAAAAAAAACAATAAAAACTTCTGAAATCCAATTAAATTTAAAAACTAGTTGGTCTAAAACCCCAGTACGGTGGTACCTTTACTTACGAACTTAATTCGTTCCGTGACCAGGTTCTTAAGTAAAACATTTTTTTAAGAAGGAGCAATTTTTCCCATAGGAATCAATGTAAAATCAAATAATATGTGCTATTGGGGAAACCACAGGGAGGGTGGAGGCCCTGTTTCCTCCCAGGAGATTCCTAGAGAGGCCCCATGGAGGCTTCTCCCTGCCTTTTCCGGCCCTGTTTCCTCCCAGGAGATTCCTAGAGAGGCCCCACGGAGGCTTCTCCCCGCCTTTTCTGGCCCTGTTTCCTCCCAGGAGATTCCTAGAGAGGCCCCATGGAGGCTTCTCACTGCCTTTTCCGGCCCTGTTTCCTCCCAGGAGATTCCTAGAGAGGCCCCACGGAGGCTTCTCACTGCCTTTTCCAGTTCCAGCTCAGGTTTGTAAGTGGAAAATGGTTCCTGAGAAGAGGCAAAAAAATCTTGAACATCTGGTTCTGTTCTAGAAAAGTTCGTAAGTAGAGGCCTTCTTAGGTAGAGGTACCACTACATTTAAAATCAGTTACTCCCATTTAAAACAACAAGCATCCCTTTCATTCATCATCCAGGGGGCAAGCAGTTAATATCCCTAGGCATGGAGGCACAAATGAGTCTTTAGACTCTTGCGGAAGGCAAGGAGGGTGGGAGCAGTATGAATCTCTGGGGGGAGCTGGTTCCAGAGGCCCGGGGCCCCCACAGAAAAGGCCCTTCGCCTAGGCCACATGAAGCGAGGTTGTCTAGTCGACAGGACCGAGAGAAGGTCAACTCTGTGGGACCTGACCTGTCACCGGTCAGATTGGCAACTGGCAATCCTTCTCTCACTCAGCTGGGTTCAATCTACGGCTGCAGTGGTGTGGTGTGGTGTGGTTTGGCCTGTTTTTAAGGCGGTTGTGTTTCCATCCGTGGTTGTTGCCTTGCAAAACTGTTGTTTTTAAAAACCTTTCCCTCGCCCAGGAATCATCAGGGACATCATCTGTTCCAGAGGTGGTGAACAATGGCCTTTTTATGACTTGTGGACTTCAATTCCCAGAATTCCTGAGCCACCCATTGTTTCCCACCTCTGTTCTATTCTTTCAGGGTGCTGCTGTGACAAATCAGTTTACCGTATTTTTCGGACTATAAGATGCACTGGTGTATAAGACATAGCAAGATTTCAAATAGGTAAGTGTTCTGCCGGGCTCTCTGATAGGAGCCTCCCGAAAATTCAAGGGTACAAATTTCAGACACACACACGTTTGAAAATTCAAAACAATGTTCTTTATCACAAAAGTCAAAATAAACAAAGCACTCTTTTTGTATTGCAAAGAACACTCTTCCCAAAACAACCGGGTAGTCTGTACAATTAACCTTAAGCAGTCATTAAGTACTTAGCTAGCAGCTGTAAAGAAACTTCACACCCCTTCTTCTTCCAACGAAGTGAGACACACACACACGTTGCTCTGCTTTGTTTCCCAAGGTGTGAAAAAGCAACAAAGCCCAGAAGACACAGGATTCCTGACGAACTCCGATCAGATATTCTTCCACAACGGCCAAACCCACATGCTGCTATTTATAGCAGCAGCCCTAATTACTGGAGTCCCACCCAAACACAGGTGGCCTCCCTTATTTCCTGTAATATGTTCTTACTTGGTCTCTTCTATGCATAATTCTGCACTTGCGTGGGTCCAACATGTCATCATCTGAAGCAATAGAAGATAAGGGAGATTGACTGCCTGGGCTGTGTGCCAAGCCCTCCTCTGCCGAGTCACTCCCACCTTCTTCTTCGTCCGAGGAAACTAAACTCTGATCTGATTCTGTCGGCAATAACACAGGCCTGTGACATGTTGAATTTCCCCCTGCATCCACCTCCCCATTCCCTGGTGCTGGAGCTGGGCCAGAGCCAACCACAACAGTAAGTAAGATATTTTTTTTTGTCCTTTCTGGCCCCAGGAGAACTCTGCAAGCCTTCCAAAACTTCTGCGCACCCCATTTTTTGCAAAAATAGAGGCGTTTTGGCCTTCGTCCAGCCTTCAGGAGCACTTTGAACACCTCCCAAATTCTCTATGCATCCAGCTTTTTGCAAAAACTGGCTCATTTTTCACCCATTTTTTGAAAAAAAAATAGGGTGGGCAGAGGGTTTGGGAGGCTTGCAATGTGCTGCTGGGGGCAGGGGCAAAAATGTCCCCCTTTTTTGCGAAAAATGGCATGTTTTCGGCCTGTATATTGTAAGTTGTTCAGAATCTCCCTATACAGCAAGATGGGCAATATATAAGTTTAATAGTCAAGATATAAATTCAATAGTCAATCTATATAATAGCCAATCTATTGACCCAGTGGGTAGAGTGCAGTACTGCAGGTTACTAAAGCTGACTGCTAGATCTGCAGGTCAGCGGTTCAAATCTCATCCCCGGCTCAAGGTTGACTCAGCCTTCCATCCTTCCGAGGTGGGTAAAACGAGGACCTGGATTGTGGGGGCAATAGGCTGGCTCTGTTAAAAATTGCTATTGCTAACATGTTGTAAGCTGCCCTGAGTCTAAGGAGAAGGGCAGCATTAAAAAATTGAATGAATGAATGAATGAATGAATGAATAAATAAATAAATGAATAAATAAATAAATAAATAAATAAATAAATGACACCCCAAGTCCCCAAAGACGGGTGGAATCTAAATCCAAACGCCATCACTCTACTAAACAAATAATTCCCTCAACACTGTCAGACTTTCTACTAAATCTGTACTTCTATTCTACTATGTATGTTTGGTTTTGTATATTAAGGGGTTTTAATTCGCTTTTAGTATTGGATTATCATTGTATATTGTTTATGATTGTTGTTAGCCGCCCCGAGTTTTCGGAGAGGGGCGGCATATAAATCCAATAAAACTTGAAACTAAACTAGTTTTTCTCATCATTCCTTTCACCCATTTCCTCCCATGTTGACTGTATGACTGTAACTTGTTGCTTAAATCCTAAGATTTTTATTAATATTGCTTCTTCATTGCTTATTTGACCCCTATGACAATCATTAAGTGTCGTACCACATGATTCTTGACAAATGTATATTTTATTTTATGTACGCTGAGAGCATATGCACCAAGACAAATTCCTTGTGTGTCCAATCACACTTGGCCAATAAAAATTCTATTCTAAATCCAAATCCAAATCCAAATCCAAATCCAAATCCAAATCCAAATCTAAATCTAAATCTAAATCTAAATCTAAATCAATAAATGCATAATAATAATAATAATAATAATAATAATAATAATAATAATAATAGAAAAAGCCTGTGGGCTGGGAGTTTAGACATCCTACTCCCCCTCCCCACCAGAAAAGAACTCTGTTCCAACTGCCACTTGCCTTATATTAACACACTCTGATGCTACCCCTTTGCTAAATCAGGTGTGGCCATGGCCAGCATATGACTCATCTGGCCTGTGGGCTGGGAGTTTAGACATTCTACTTCCCCTCCCCACCTGAAAAAAACTCTGTTCTAACTGCCAGTTACCTTATATTAACATTTCATTTCATTTATTAGATTTGTATGCCGCCCTTCTCTGTAGACTCAGGGCGGCTCTGATGCTCTGATGCTAAGGAGTTACACATTCTACATAAATTTTCAAACTTTAACTGTCAATGCATCAACTCCATGGAAACTACTCGTTAATTTTCAAGCTTTAACTGTCCATTTATGAACCCTGATCACATAGTTTCATAGCGAAGCTCAGGTATCCGGCTACGAATGAGAGTCTTGGAGGCCAGCTACCCCGCTCCAGCAATGCCTCGAGAAAAAACACAATAATTTTGCAACTGGTCTCTTCCACCTGGCTCTCCCCTTTCTAATCAGCCTCGCCTGGAGCTAATCCAGGGGTGGATGGAACTCTTCCTCCCCAACTCTGCAATGGAGAGGCTTGCCAAAACAAGCAGGATGGGAAGGGAAGGAGCCGACAAGCACAGGGAGAGCATCAATGGGTGGGTGGCTAGTTGGGTGGGGCCATCTGGGAAACCTCCACACA